>NC_056618.1:19315925-19340127 GCF_018340385.1 Cyprinus carpio
GATTTGCTGAATGGAACGCGCTCCAGAATTTTACATTGAAACTTAACACAGCCGTTCGAAATCTTGTTACATTGTATAAATAACCTTGACGCGCCAGACTCGAGCGCGGTTTGAACTTGAACGTGAGAGTTCCCACAAAAACTTACATTTTCTGAACGGGCTTCTTCCGTTTCTTGACCGCATATATACCGATACCCCCCGACATGGCTGTCTGGTGTCTCTGAGAAGTGTTCAAAATATGAATAGCATGTACAATCTTGTTTCCTTTAAATGTCGGTGAAAGTGTAAGTTATCCAGGTAAATCCTCTCACACGTACACACAAAAAGAGGCGAATATTTCCAGTTCAGATGTTATTCCTGTCTGCGTCGGTTCTTTAGACCGACAGCAGCTTAAAATGAGGGCAGCAAGTTTTTGAAAGTTTTCATCCTCTACGGCGAATGGCAATGGCGTGAGCTGAACAAATTTTCCTTCTTCCTTTTTTTTTTTCTCGATCTGTCATTCTCTAATGGCTCCGAAAAGCACTTGCAGACAGCGGAGTGGCTGTGAGTTCTGAGGGTCGACCAATCAGAAGCGCGAGAGCGCTAGGCAGGTACGCTGGACGCTTTGCGATTGGTTCGAAAAGGTTTCAGGAAATCATAAACACAGGAGCACACTTAAGGTAGACTGGAGAAAATACAAGCTGCATTGCACCCTCACTCGGCTGCACTTTGGTACACTTGCAGAGTGTTTAAATATTTTTAAATATATTTATTTCATATTTAATTAAAAATGTTTTTAAACTTGCATTAGGGTAGTGATGTGTATTATAAAATAAAAAATCCAGACAATAATAATAATAATAATTTAGTAGAGTATTTCTAACATAATTAGTGGTCATTTACTGTAATCACATAAAATGTTATGATTTATTGCTTTTGATATGTTTATCTATCGTTATTGTAGTTACTGTTACTGTTGTTATAGGCCTATAAGTGTTTGCACAATTAAGCGATGCCTAAAATATCTGAATGACATAGCATTACATAACAAAATATCAAAACAAATGGCATTTTTTAAAGATGGTAGCAAGCAAAACATTTCACAAAACAAGTTTGTTTATAGTATGTTAATGATGATGAAACTAGATACGGGC
Source organism: Cyprinus carpio (assembly GCF_018340385.1). Classification (NCBI taxonomy): domain Eukaryota; kingdom Metazoa; phylum Chordata; class Actinopteri; order Cypriniformes; family Cyprinidae; genus Cyprinus; species Cyprinus carpio. Next base: position 19,317,059 of record NC_056618.1, read on the forward strand.
CTACTGTTCAAAATTAAGACAAACAGTACAGTGACTTTCTGGTTATGAAACACTCTGGATGACGTTCATAGCTAATGTGATGAACTACACCTGTGTGAACTTGAGGGGAATGGACTTCATACATCCCCTAAAATCACCTTGGGACCAGTTGATTACAAGTAATTGCAAAAAATGGCTCGGAGAAGTGACGTTAATTCTGGGAAAACTCTAGCAGGATTTGTTCGCAAATTTTATTACCTAGCGTAATGACATTTAAACATTTTTTATGGAGCTCAAGTGTTCAAATTCTCTTTGGAACAATGTTTTTCCCTGATGCTGAAATGGGAATTAAATGGTAGACTATTCAGGAAGATATAAATCTGTTGTTTCACTACGTAGGAGAGGAATGACATGTGAGTGACTGTTAGAGGAAAGATTCAGTCACACAAACACTTTCTGCAAACATTCCTCACATGGCAAGATTTTGATCCAAGTTTGTGAATAGTTTATGGTCACATATTGTATATGATCTTTACAAAATAGAATCAGTATTTTGGGAAACATTAGCTGTTTTTGTCTTCAAGTCAGTATTTTGTATACTCAGTAAAGATAAAATTATGAAAATACACAACAGGTAAAACATTTCTAAATATATTTCCAAGGTAATGTCTGGTTCATTTCAGCGTATATACACAACAACAACAACAACTACAAATACAGATATATAAAATAAAAATACATAAAAAGTAGGAAATAAAAAAGAAAATTATGTATAGTATTATTATTATTTTTAATATATTTGTATTAATTTATAATGGTAGTAATGATTATAAATAAAAGTATGTATATAGACAATCAAAAATAAATATGTACACACAAGTACATAAAAATAAATACAATTAAATAGAAAGAAATGTCTTTACATCAATATATGTAATTATTATTTCTATTTAAATTACTTATATTTTAAACTTATGAAGACGACAATAATAATTATAAAAATGACAGTAAAAACACAAATAAATACATATATAAATATATAAAAATATAAACAAGTAAAAAGGAAATAATAATAATAATAATGTATTATATTATTATATTTACATTTTTTGAATATATTTTTACATATAGTATTTTATTTATAATATTTATAATAGTAAAAATAATTCAAATGTATGTTTGTAAATACACAAACACAAATACAAACAAATGCTCTAAAATATAAAAAAATAAAAACTAATTAAATAGAAAGCAATACAATTATATTACCATTTTAAATGTAATAATTATTTCTATTTGATACTTTATATATATATATATATATATATATATATGTTTATATAGATATATTTTTTTTTTTTTTTTTTTTTTTTTTTTTTTTTTTGCTTATATTTTATGTGTTTTTATTTGTACACATATTTATAACAACAACAACATTTTTACATTTTCTGTAGAAAATGTGAGTGGTTCCTGCCTTGTCACCACTATTCCAGGATGTTCTGGGTGGTTCATATCATTCCCTCAGTGTAAGTCTAAGGTATTTTATTATTATTATTATTATTATTGTCTGCCAGACAAAAAGCGTAATTTGATCCCTTAGAAAAGTAATAAAACATCTTTCTTCAACAAACAGAGTGATTTGAGGTATCATTCAGTTTGTAGCACAATCATGCAGGACGGGTTACAAGTCAAACTTTAATTCACACCACATCAGCTTTGATGAGGCTGAACATGTTAAATTAAAGTTCATACTGTCCAAGCTGTAAACTACATGCACACAGCAATAGGTGTAATATATGACAGTTTACGTAAGCAGATAGGATATGCCTTAGGCCTGTTTTCGCCACATATGATTTGCCTGCTTTCTAACAGCTTGCTCGTTGTGTGTGTGTACGTGTGTGTGTGTGTGTGTGTGTGTGTGTGTGTGTGTGTGTGTGTACGTGTGTGTGTTTTGTGGACGTGACAGTAATGGTGTCTTCAGTCACGCTCTACAAGTCAGGTTTCTATATCTTCACCTCAGGTATTGTCTTTAAGCACATGGTTTATACAACTAAAAAACAGGAAATGCACACAGACACTTATCTAAACGGAAAAAAGATTAAGTTAAATTATTAAATTGGCATATTTTCAACAATTTCAAAGTAAAACAATGCCCCTATTTTTTTTAACAACTTAACAGCAAAACAATGTCCCTCATTAGAATCAAGGCCTGACACTTTTTGAACACGGACCAATTATGTAAAAGGATGTATACAGTAAATTGGTCTCTCAAACTTTTTTTTTCATCACTATTATTATTGCTTACATTACGTCTGGTGAACAATAAAACAGGTAAAAATGTATTAAATTTAAGGAGGGACCCAAACCATATTCATAGTAGAAACCAGAAAAATCTGAGAAACGACCTAGCAACCACATGCTAAAACCTCTCAGAATAGCATAGCAACACCTTAGCAAACTTCCCAAATTAACAACCACCTAGAACTCCTTACCAACCTCATAGCAAGGAGCTAAAAACCTCTCAGAAGACCACAACATCATGTTAACAAACTTACACACCTAGCAACCACCTAGAACACCTAAACAACCACATAGCAATATGCTAAAAACATATCAGAAGACCACAACAACACGTTAACAAACTTACACACCTAGCAACCACCTAGAACACCTAAACAACCGCATAGCAGTAGGCTAAAAATCTCTCAGAAGACCACAGCAACATGTTAACAAACTTGCATACCTAGCAACCACCTAAACCACCTAAACAACCACATAGCAATATGCTAAAAACATCTTAGAACACCATAGAAACCTCATAGCAACATACTGTATTAGCAAACATCCACACCTAAAACCACCTACACTACAACTCCTTAGCAACCATATGCTAAAAACCACTCAAAATATCATGGCAACAACTTAGCACCTTCCACACCTAGCAACTACCTAGAAAACATCCATACCTTGAATCCACCTATCAATCACCCAAAACACCTTAGCAACCACATAGCAACATGCTAAAAACCTCTTAGAACACTTTAGCAACCTTGTAGCAACAAATAGCTAAAAGCAACCCACTGCTCTGGGTGTGTGTGTTCACTACTCACAGCTGTGTGTAAGCACTTGGATGGGATAAATGCGGAGCACAAATTCTGAGTATGGGACACCATACTTGGCTACACGTCACGTCGTGTCAATTAACAAACATCTACACTTAGAACACTTAGCAAACACATAGCCTAGAAACCACCTAACACAAAAACCTTTTAGAAAACCATAGCAACACATTAGCAAAAGTCTTCACCTAGAAACCATAACAACATACAAAACACCTTTTAAGAACACTTAAGCAACCTCATAATACAATCAAAAAAGTAGTGGGATTATATTGCCTAAAAATGTAATGTAATGGATTACGTTTTTTCGTCAAGTAATTTGGAATCAGAAATGGACTACAATTTGTAAGTATTCTACCAAGCACTGGCTACACTTTAGCAAATAGCAACCATACACACCTAGAAACCACCTAGCAACATGCTAAACTTCTCAGAACACCTTTAGCATGATCTTAGCAATCATAACAGTGAGTTCAACATGGGCAAGCATTACTAAAATCTAGTTGTTTGTGTAAATTAATCGCCAGTGTTTTTGTCAGCTAATATGGAAATGAAATCCCAGTGTGCTGCTTTTGTGTAAATATTAATTTAGCCCCCCTTTCAATGTTTCCTCAAGAAAACAGCAGAGCAGCACGACGGCTCTTTGCCAGCATGTGTGGGAGGTTTCCAGGCATTGCTCATTAGGTGCATGTGGTCTGTGCATGTTCACGCGCAATGACAAAGCGTTTTTCTGTTCCAGAAGGAGCCATATTGGACCCTCCGTACACAGTTTACTCTGCAGCGATTTGTCAGCATGGTGTTTGAAAGTCCAGTCATGCAGTGAGAGGGAAAATAGAGGCTAAAATGGACCCAAAATAAATCTTCCAAGAGAGTGGGTGATTTTCAGGAACGATAGACATATTCAGTTTAGTAAATATTAAATCGAGTAAATTAATAAGCAAATAAGTTTGGGTGTATAATAAATGAATGTCAAAGGATATCCGGGAAAATGCAATTTTTCCACTATAAAGAACTTTTTGTGGAATGGAAAGGTTCCATTTACATTTTGATTTAGTAATTTTGCAGACGCTTTTATCCAAAGCGATTTACAGTTTGGGGATACATGAAGCGATTCTTCTTAAAGAGGCAAACAGACACAAGAAGTGCTTGTGATACCAAGTTTTAGACATTGTTCAAATAAGTACAAGCTAGAAAGACAAGGAGAAAGACAATTTTTATGATGATGATGAAATCAAGTAACTTCGGAAGAGATGAGTTTTCAGCTGTCATTTGAAAATTGTCAGGGATTCCGCATTCCGGATAGGCATGGGAAGATTATTGCACCAGCCAGGAATGGTGAATGAGAATGTTCTGGAAAGTGATTTGGAGCCTCTCTGTGATGGTACCACGAGGCGTTGCTCACTTGTGGATCTCAGACTTCTGGAGGGGACGTAGATTCGTAGTAGTGAGTGGAAGTAGGCGTGTGCTGAGGCTGTGGCTGTTCTATATGCAAGCATCAATGTCTTGAACTTGATGCGAGCCGCTACCGGTAACTAGTGCAAGGAGATAAAGGAAGGTTTAACATGGGCTCTTTTGGGCTCATTGAAGACCAGTCGTGCTGCTGCATTCTGAATCATTTTTAGAGGTTTGATTGTGCTTGATGTTCCATGGATGTTAAAGGTTCTTCATAGGACCATCAGTGGCAACTTATCAACATCTCTGCATTAAATATAAAATTGCAAGCTCATGGCCACCCAGGTGTGTTTATTTGTTTGTTTATTAGTATATCTTACAAAAAACATGTCTATATTGACAAAAGAGCTTCTAACTTGTCTGTTCACATCCTTTGTGCCATTATCTTCATTGTTGCGACTTGCCTATTCTCATATAATTAGAATGATTATTAAAACATTATAGTTCAGGCTCATTCACACCAAGAATGATAACTATATTAGCGTTCACACCAATGAATTATAATGTTATGCTTATTATAAGTTCACATTGCAGTTATGCCATCTGCTGCTTTAATTGCTCAAGCTCTTTAAAGTCGAGTGGATTCTGATTGTCTGTGAATGTTTTTATCGTTTAACAACATTCGTAAAAAATCTGAAAGTAATTCCAATGACATAGTTTATGCCATTATCATAATAATTGTGGTGTGGACTTCCCTATTCTTATTAATTTAAATGGTTATTAAAACTTTATAGTTATAGTCATCATCAATGGTAAAAACAGGCTTTAGTCACAGAGTTAACCATTTTGATATACCTTGTTTTCTGTCTCATACAGTACGAACAGCTGCAAAACGTATAGTCCAAACTCACAATTGACGTCACCTCAAACATTTATCCTCTTTCGCAAAGTGTTTTGCCTCCAGAGTTTAACATTGACATTCAGGCCGTGATTTGGTTACCCTGCAAATACACACATACACAGACTCATGGGCATTCACATAAACACACAATCACACACCCTTGGACAACATCACAAAAGCATCGGTCACACTCCATTGAGTCACCTTCAAATAAAACAGCAGGGCCAATGAAACCAACCCCGAGAAAAGACGTGTGGTCTATTTACAGCAGTGATCGCATGAGAATATAAACACAGCGACATCATTAGCAAAACGCTGCTCTTGGATGGTTATATAAACATTTGACCCTTTCAATCTCAAATTGGTTGCTTAAGTCCAGTAGATTATGTATCTCATCTCAAATTAATGCTTACAGTTACACCTTATTAGCCTCCACATGCCATCTTCTGAAATGCAAGTTGTAAATTACTATTGTTAAAAAAAAAAGTTTTGCTTAAATTCTTCAATAATCTCTTTGTGACTAGATAAAGATACAAGAACTCACAAGGACAAGAAATATGGAAGGTAATGCAACTATTGATCTTGCAATTCTAACTTTTCCCCTTAAAATTGTGAGTTGACATCTTGCAATTTTGAATTGTGATAAAAAAAATCAGAATTATGACCTATAAACTCATAATTGTCAGAAAAAAGGTAGAATTGTGAGTTAGAAAGTCGCAATTACCTTTATGTATTTATTTATTTTTACAGTGGCGGAAACTGCCTTCCATATTAGTACTTTATTTTTATTTGCTTTTAACAACATATTTCAAACGTGTAGATTCAAAACATTTTCGATTATTCATAGCGTCAATGAAGTTTACATTTCAGGGCTGGATCAGTGAAAAATAAAACTTCAACAGAGTAACCACTGAACAGATAGAATGGAAATGAGCTTTTTCCATGGCTTGTGTTTTGATGGCTTAATGATGGAAATCTAATTGGGTTCTGTAGCTCCCATCCACTTTGCCAAGATTTTAAAAATAAATAAAAACATTCTAAAAACTGTTTCACATTTGAAACAAAACTCACAAAAGTTGTAGACTGACTGATATTTGAAATCCTTAAGCGAGCATTGCCTATATGAGGAAAAATCAAACCTGTAGGAATATTTAGGTTCTTATAAATAAACTTTGCATTAACTAACCCATGCACCTTGGGTTACATTTACAGAAACTTTAAATAGCATGAACCACACAGTTTTATGGGATGATGTAAACGGTTATTATTATAATCAGATCTGTTGCCCAGTGCATTTATAAAGCTGACTAATAATTAGGACACCTTTTTTAATTGAGAGCTAAAACTATCCTTAAGGCTTTTCCGTGGTTGATTTGGCAAAATGCCATTTTTACACCACAAAACTTGTCTACCAGGGAACATTTGGCGGGCGATCTCTTGCCAAACAAGGTACGTTTCCAAATGAACAGCCAATGGCCAGCTCAGGGAAAATATTTGCAGTTTCTGAAAGGAAATGTAGTCTTGTGTTACCATAGAGGCAATTTTATTTAATTACAAACAAAACCAGCAACCAGTTAAATTGCTGTTTATGATGTGCCACCCTACTGATTCTGCTCAAATGACTTTTTGTTAGGGAAAAAAAGACATAAAAACAGTTAATAATTGTTACCATTAAGTCCAGCAGATCTGGCAATGAGGTCTGGCATGTGTTGCAGAAGATCGAAATGAGTTTTGGGCTCTTATTTTTGTGGTGTGACAAGTTTTCATAGTTTATCCAAAAATGCTAATTCATTTACTTACCCCGAGACAAAAGAAGATATTCTGAAGAATATCCCAACCATTCTTTTCCATACAAATTTCATCACACATGTTAAAGATCATGCAAACACATCTTTTTTTTAAGGAGCACCACACTTTTAAACCCCACAATATGTGCTGTCTTAAAACTCTGACAAATTTCTGCCTTTAGAACTGTGACAGAGCGTGTGTATATTTGACCACACTGTGATAACATGGTGCATGTTTTCACTTTCATACCACAGCTCTAGATTGTCCCAAAATCTGCAGTAGACACTGCGAGATGATTTTCACTCACAGCAAAATGTTTACAAATGGCGATATGCTAGTCAGAAATTCACAACAAACAACAGGTTTATATTATACAAGAGCAAAAGTCACAAGCAAACACAATCTGTTGAGGTCCAACTTAAAGAAACAGTGCATAGAGTGCCATAAATATATGACAGCTTTTTTGTTAAGTACACATTTGCTTTCTAGATCACAGTTTAAATTCGTAAATCACTTAAATGAGCGTTTTTGTGATCCTTCAAGTGCCAAGTTCCTACATTAACAAAACACACTTCTGCTGTAGGTATAAGGCCAATAAAGGCTTTTACCGGTGCAAAAATAAACCCTGTGGGCGATTTTAAGTAATATTTGAGTTGTATAGGCTTTGAGTTGTCAGGTAAAACTTGGCAGTCTATAGAAGTGCGTAAAGAAAACTTAACGCCTAAGTTCTTTACAGGAAGAAGTATCGCTTTGTAAGCAACTGTCAATCAAGCTACTGTTTAGCGATTAAAGAAAAACAATGTTTTTTCAATGCTGTTTGAGGGTTATCAATATACTTTTCACTGCTCATTGGTTTCATTGCAGTTTTAGTCAAATAAATAGGTCTATCTTAGGTAAAAACTTGTTTAATTGGATACACACACACGTTTGAGCATGCAGCGTCATGCCAAGCACTCTATGGTGAAATCGCAACAGAGCGCATACTTCACAGATTAAGAAGCTCGATAGCGCAGCTAAGTCCAATAAAACTCTCTTTAGATAAACAAATGTCATCTGACATGTTAAAAAATGAAAAGCTAAGGAAAGGCAAGAGATAATTAGGGACAGGAATGAATGCAGCACTTAGTAATTTATTTCAGTAAATTGTTGAACTGTCATTACGGAAAGCAGCAAGTTTGATTAACCTATGTATGCTCAACTTTTTTTTAAGTGAAATAAATTTAAGTAGAATGTACAAAGTATGCTTAATAGTGGTTTGGAATGTTTAGGAAGTTTACCTCAGGTAGGTCTAATAATACCAAGAGAAAGCTAACCGTTACCATTTCTATCAATCTCAATGAATCTCTGTCTGGAGCCTAAACAGCAATGATAGGAAGCAGATAAGAAAAAATCAATTTCCTGCTTGCCAAGATCCATTTAATGCTTTTAAAAGCCCTCAAATAAATATCTGTGCACTGACCAGAAAGGGCTAACGGGGTCATGCTAATTATCAAAACCTTGGACACTAGCAAGAGTTCTCTAATAAAGATAAAGACACCAAACTGAATGGCTCCATCTACTGGCAAAGCATAAAACCTACTTGTATCTATTAAAAAGGAGATAATTTCAGTTTAGTCTTGTCATTTGATCCTCTAGTGCAGTGGTTCCCAATCCTGGTCCTGGAGAAACCCCCAACACTGCATATTTTAGATATCTCCCAATTCAACACTGATTCTACTCATCAGCTCATTAGTGAAGACTCCAAGACCTCAAATGTGTGTGTCAGATAAGAGAGACACCAAAAACGTGCAGTGTTGGGGGTTCTCCAGGACCAGGATTGGGAACCATTGCTCTATTGTGTTTATCTGTCTGTCTCTTTCACTTAACTTCTGTTTTGTTTTTATGTGAGTGTGTACTTCAGTCTGTCTCTGTGTTGTAGAGACAAAGATGGTTGACTAGACAAGCCAATGTTTTTTTTCTTCTTTTTTTTCCCATATCCTGTCAGACTTAATAGAATCTCTGTATTCAAGCTGAATAAACTTTATTATACTACAGTTTTTCCACAACCAATTTACTATTTAGGGTAAGAAGTTTGTTTACATGCGTTCAAATGCTAGTATTAGTGTCAGATGCAAGCATTATCATGTTTCACTGTAAAAACACTAAAAATGGACCAAATGTGATACAAAAAAGTTTAAATCTGAAAGTGTCTTTCAGATATCAGAAATATCAGCTGTCCTCCTATCCACACCACAGCTGTAATGTTAAAGGGAAAGAGAAAAGATATCGTTGGAATCACTTTTAGAATGATTTTTTTCCAGCTGTTGAATGACAAAAACACTGACAGCCAATCAGAATCAATCCTGCTATATCAAGCTTGAGAATTTAAAGCGGCAGACGAGTGTGCACTTGGAATAAACACAGATATCGTCCGCTGGTGTGGACGCTAATATAGTTATTATTATACTTATCTTTATTGTTATCATTCTTGGTGTGAACAGGTCTTAACACACTAATTAGCATGGTGATTAAAGCCTCTAAATATATCAAAACTCAAAACACAAGATAAAATCTAGATAAACTAGCAGCATTCTGTTTAAAAAAACTTTACACTGAAAAATTTGCGCACTGATGTGTCTGTGTGAAGTATTGCATGACTCAAGAGTTGTAGGGAGTCTTAGGGGATTTCAGCTGTTGGGAAAACAGCTGCGAAATAGACGTGCCTTATGTTTATGATTGGTAGCGACGTCAAAGTTTCAAAAGCATTTTGAACTAGTTTTTCATTGAAATATAGGGCTGAATATTAAATTAGAATGATCAAGATGGTGCAACTCACATGTGGAGACTCATACCAGCTGTCTTAAGTGTTTTAAGTCTCAGATGCGGGTCAGTTTGTTTCTGTAATTTGTGGCAGATGTTTGAGGTTAAAATATGTATTACAGATTATATCCCGTTCTCACTGTGTGGGAAGGACAGACAAAGTACCGGGACTAAGGTCAATGCATTAACTTTAATCTATAGTTAGCTAAATTTTCGTGACTAACTTCTCCAAAATAATCAACAAAAGCACATACTGTAGTAATGCACTCAATAACATTCAGACAACAGAATTACTAAACAAACAAACAAAAAACACCTTAGCAACCTTATAGCAAAACACCCCGGCAACCTATAACCTATGGCGAACACCACTCAGATTTTCTTCAGAAACAGTACAACTAGCTTATTCTCTCTCATGGATGAACCATACATGGCTGTTGGATGCTCTGTACCCTTGTAGGCATAAAATGAATGTTTCAAAGACAAATCTGTCTAGTTCCTCCCCTCATCTTATAAACAAGTGATTATTACCGTCCAGGGTTTTGGAGCGATCAGGAGTTATGTCTGCTGTCAACGGACAAAAGAGTTGCATTCTGTTTGTAGACCTTCCAGAGTTGGGATTTCAATCATCCCGTTTGAAATTATTTGTTTTTCCTTCTCTCCAGAGTCTATTCCTATTGTATATAGCTTGAAATCTTGACGCCTCCATATATTTACATTAAAGTCATGCAGTCTTGGGAGAGGTTGGACAAAAAGTGGACTAGGTTTTTGAGTACAAATATCAGAGTCCACTAATGAAGATGATTCTGTTTTGCATCTTTAATTATAAATTATATTTTAATTATATTTTAGTTAATTTTAATAGATCTCGGAAGCTAGGCAAGGTTTGACTTGGTTGGATGGGATCCTGCGACCCTACCTAGGATAATCGTTTTGGAAAATGGATGGATGGATAATAAGTATAACAATGTGAGTGAAAAGTTGAAAAATCACCACGAATTTCAGAATGTCTTAATACTGATGTCACTCGCTTTGGCCAGGTGTGTTTAATACAAAGTGTGGTTGCATCTGTTGTGTGCATAAGGTGTGGGGTTGACAAGTACGTTGTTCATTCAGGTGGGAGTGAGCGCAAGTGCCTGGTGTTTTTTTGTCTTGAACTCGCTGTGAGAGTAGAGTTAGGTCATCGCCGCGGCTGAAAGCAATAATTCTGTCATCTCATTGGTTTCCAGTTGCTTAAACCATATGATGAGAAAATAAACACTGCAATAGCGAGAAAGGGAGAGAAGGAAGATGGTTATTTTTTTTTTTCAGACTCACCATGTGCGTATTTTGGAGGGAAATCAAAGGTTTGGACTTCCTCTTAAAGGGTTACTCCATCCCACAATGAAAATTTTCTCATTAATCACTTATCCCCATGTCGTTCCAAACCCGCAAAAGCTTTGTTCGTTTTCGGAACACAATTTAAGATATTTCGGATGAAAACAGGGAGGCTTGAGACTGTCCCATAGACGGCCAAACAAATAACAGTGTCAAGGTCCAGGAAAGTATGAAAAGCATCGTCAGAATAGTCCAACCGTAATGGGATGGAGTATCTCTTTAAAGGAATATTTACGTATAATGAAATACATATTAAGAGGAATATAAAGAGGAAAAATACAAAGAACAAATTAAAATAATTATGCACTGCAGTTTATTATGTCAAGTCTGTAATGTTTTCTGCACCTGTTTGATATCAGAGCCAAACATGTTAAAACAGATCATTAAATCAATGCTTCAATGTATGCGCTTAAAAAAAACCCCATTTGATTTACTGCCTGTGAGAAATGCGCTGAGGAGGGAAATAGTTTAAGATATGACGGACTGGATGTTGTGGATGTGATTTGCATGTGTAACACATTGGGTTACTATAGCTAACTAAAATACATCTAAACCTAAAACCGTTAGAAATATTTGTATTATTTTAATTAAAGAAAAACATAAATAGTACATGAAAAAAAAAGAGACTAAACAAAAATGAATAATGTTGCCTTGTCAACTATCTGAAATAAGTTTAAGCTGAAACACTTTTTTTCTAACAGTTCTGGATAGGCTAATAAAGCAAGAAAACTGTGTTTTCATTTGCTAATCGAATATAAATCATCTTAGTTGGCATTAAGTAGCTTTATTTTTAGCTAATATTTGTTAGTGTACTGTAACAAGTAATTTAGCTAACTGCATTTTCAAAAGTGTAGTTTGACTGTAGAGTAACTACTGTGTATTAGGGGTAGTTTTTAGCTTAGCAAGCTAAAGTTTCAATGTAGCTTCCACAAAACTGGTATATTTGAGCAGACACTCTCACTGAAGGCCATCATCGTCTCATAAGCTGAAAGACAAAACAAAGTATAAATACATTTGAAGGAGTTCTCTGTCTCGCTTTCTCTTTAACACCAGTGATTTGATACTATGTATTTAGCATCTGTTTCCAGAACTTGCTATTTTCCCCTCTTTATTTTAGCTCAGGTCTTTAGAGCTGAACTCATTTTGGTTAATGTATTCTAGCGCCAACTGTCTCCAGTGCCAAACCTTAACAGAGCATCTGTACAGAATTCCCACATGTTTAGCTCTCATAAAATCACATGAAATGATGTAGCAACGCGCTGCTCAGATCTGTATCAGGATGATACAAATCCTGAATTTCACTTGAATCAAATGGATAATGGATGTGTGAACTTAAGCCAGAAATATTACTCTACACAAATATGCGAATTCAGACATATATGCTTGGCCAATGAGCTGGAAGCATGTAGTCATTATACATATTTAGCATGTACTTTACCTTCAAATGCATGGCCACTTAATAAGCTATGTCTAAAGCTATGTCTCCTATGAGTCATGTATCATGTGAGTATTTTCCATGACTCAAAACCAAGACATTTTTTTCCATGTCTGTTTGAGTGCTGGTTAGAGTTTATGCTTAGTATGGTTTTTGATTGAATTGGTTTTTGTTTGATTGAGCTGATCTTGACAGTCTTGGACAGTGCTACAACATTGTACTGCATGTAAGCAACACTTGGCAACTAAATCACTCTCAGAATAACAAACAAACCTGTAAACACCACAAATGCTTGAATTCTAGTGTTGCGGTTGTTTTACCTAGAGTCTGATCATAGCTCGCCGCTATGGATATTAAACCGTCCTAAAATGCTGCATCCAAGATGCAACATGACAAACAATAAAAGTCTTTATCGAGTTGTCCTGCCAACACACAAATTTTGACAAACTCAACCAATTTTGTCAGTCAAAATTGTAAAGTTTTTTCTTTTTTGTCAATACTGAGTAGTTCCCCCGACTGTGAAATTTCATTGGTTTTAAATCCTGCTTCTCATAACTATAGTCAAGTCACCTTTTTTTATTTGTATAGTGCTTTATACTACACTGGTTGTGTCAAAGCAGCTTTACATGAAATATCTTTTGATTAGCTGTGATTGTGTCATATTTTTGCATTGCCATCGGAAACTGTTTGCATTGTGCCCGGTTAAGACAATGTTAGCTTATAAGAAACAGAGCTGTTGCTTGGTTTGGCCATAATCTGCATGAATGTCCAAATGTACAATTTCCAGCTTTTTTCTAATGCAACACTGGCCTTAACGTCGGGTTTTTACCATGCTTGTAAACATGGGCACATGCACACAATCACCAACACACCCACCCAAATCCTAAACACAAACCCAAGCACCTTCTCCCGGTACACTCTGTGTGTTTTTAAGCGTTCGTCCATTGTTTTACACTATTTTCACCCTCCTTCCCCTCATTCTGTTGGCGGGGAGCCACTGCCAGACTCTGTGGCTCTGTGGTTTGGTTGGAAAGGGCTCGCTCTCTCACTCTCTCTGCTCCTCTCTGTCTGGCATAGGTGCAGTGTTGGGCCTCTGCGTCTGCAGCAGACACACAAACAGGCTCACGCGGCTCCCTTCGCACGCGAGGTGCCGTGTGGGCCGTGGTCTCAGACATTCTCAGGTGGTGACTTCAGGAGAGTGCGTCTACATCCGTGGGGCTCCTGGGAACACAGGCTGGCCTGTTCCTTTTAGAAGTCTAGTCGAGGGAAAGGAGGGTTCCTTTCTTTTCTCTCTCTATTTCTCTCTAGGTATTAATCGCTCACTCTTTTCTCTCTTTCAGTCCACTTTTGGCCATTTTAGGCTGCTGATCATCTGGTGCTGATTACAAACCTGCCTCCCTTGTTGTCATGAGCGATGGGATGATATCTTTTCTCATTTCGCTCTCATTTTGTCTCATCATCCGTTTCTGTATTGTCTTCTTCTCTCTATCATTTAGTCTCATCTCCTGTTTTTCTCTTACCTCACCTCTAATGTTTCACTCTTGTTTCTTTCTCATTTCATCTTCTTTGCTTTTCTCCCATTTGGTTTCATCTCATTCATGTCTTGCTGTTTCTTTCGACTTTTCTCATCTCGCTTAACTTACCCTGTTTCTGTTGCATTTTGTCTAATTTCATTTTATCCGTTCTGTTTCTCTTTCATTTTGTCTCGCTTCACCCCTTCTCTATCTCTTTTTGGACTGTTTTGCTTTTATTTTGTTTTGTCTCACCTAATCTTGTCTCATCTTCTCTGTTTATCCCGTTTATTTTGCTATAATTTTTTTTCCTCATGTCATCAGTTTCTTTCTTATGTCTCTTTCCACTTCATTTTGTTGACTGTTTCTCTCATCTGCTTTTCTCTCATTTCTTTCATCTAATTCTCTTTCATCTATTTGCCATTTAGTCTTTTCTCATCTTGTCTCTCCTGTTTCAGTTGCATTGTCTCATCTCACTTGTCCCTTTTTCTGTCTCTTTCATCTTGTCTCATCTCCTCTCTTTTGTTTTCTTGACAATTTCTCCCTTATTCTCTCATATGTTTCTCCCTAATGAATTTTCCCACCTCAAATAATCTAGTCTCCTCTGTTCTTCTCACTGCCTTATTTTATTTAATCTCACCTCACCTCAGTTTTTGTACTATTTTGTCTCATCCCACCAAATTTCAATTTACCTCCTTTGTGTCTCTCTCTCTCAGTTTCAATCTTATGTCGTCTCATGATATCTTGTCTTGTCTACTTCTCCTCTATCTGCCCCTTTTTAGCCTTCAATCCACCACAGAAAATGATCCTCTGTTTCCCATGGAGTGAGTAATCCCTCTCTCTGTCTGTGGCCAACAACTATGAATCTCATAATTATATGCGGGAACACAATTCCACCTAAGAGTCTTTGAGTCACTAAGAGAGGCCTCTCAGGCCCACTGGACTCCAGAACACTCTCCATGAACCCCAACAAACCAAGATCAGTTCTGTGAGAGTCTAAAGAGAAGTGGGCCAAAAGTTGAGGTTGCCCTTCTGAAAATTCCTTGCTGCTCACCAGAATAAGGTATGTTTTGCATGCATAGGATGCTGGTTGCTGGTTTGCTGGTTCCCAGCATGGGAAGCAGGTGTGCTGGTGGACCAGCATAAGGTATGTTTTGCAACCTGGGACCAGCTTGGAATGCTGGTGTGTTGGTGGATCTTTTGGGTCTTTTTAGCCAGCTGAAAACGTCCAACTGTGAGCGCTTGAGAGCGCAGCATTTTTTTTCAGTTGAGACGATGCGGTTTCTATGATATGTAATATCCACTGAAGTAATATGACGGATGTTTCTCCAAACCTTATTTTTCATAACAATAATATGGTAGTCTGGCAATTCTATCTGGTAAAGACATAAAGACTGAGACAAGCAATATTAACTTATATCGTAGTATATAGCAGGGTGTGATTGTTGGTCGGTATTAGTCCCGCCCCTCCTTCACTGTGATTGGTCAGTTGACTGAAAAGTGACAGTGATGAGCACTGTGTTTTACCCAAAGTTGAACATTCTTCAACTCTCTGTGGCGAGAAAAAAATGCCTGAGCGCCCAGTGTAAAAAAGACTCTCAGCGCACGGCACGCTCCCGCCATTTAAAAAAACCTGCAAATTTCATTGAAAACAATTGAAAAAAAGTACGCTAGCCTCGGGAAAAAACACTTTCGTCAATACAGATGAATTATCCAATTAATTTTAATAAATTATTTTAAGAACATTTTTATAAGAAAAACGCACAATGTAGGTTACATGGGAGAGCAAACACTGCTATGTTTTTCATATGGTTCCACTCCATAGAGTAAAAGTAACACTGTGTTGCAGTTAGAGAAATACAGCAGATTATTTTTAGAAGATTGGCCTTTGGTGAACACTTACAGTTAACAAGCAGAATCAATGAAGATCAGAGGAAAAACGAGAACAGAACAAAAGAGAAGAGACAAGCAGACAGAACAACTACAACTGAATCACAACCACTTAGCCTTAGATGAAATCAATGATATCTCATCAGGGCATGTTGAATTATTATAAACCATTTTGGCTTTATTTCTTTCGTATGGTCTGAAGTTACCATTATGGTGATTTGGGCACTTGGCCCATGACTTTGGTTGAATTGATTCTACTTCAGCAATTGTTGAAAGTGTATGCTATCACTATTTTCAACAATATTTCATACTCTTGACTGCAATGACATACCTTTTACTATGTACGCCAGCATTATACCATCACTAACCACCATAAACAAGCTTGGACCAGGATGGAATTCATGCTGGTTTATGCTGGATTTTTCAGCAGGGTGGGTTCTCATTAGTAAGACGTTTTGGCCATTTTAGGGTCATGTATGTTGATTCAAGACTTGAAAATGTGTGTTATTTTGTGTGGCAGTAAAGTCGCTAACCAATATGTGCAATTATGCAACCACTTCTCAATTTAGCGGGTTCAAGCACAAGCTGTGCACTGTTCTCGAGGTGCGGTGCTCTCTTTCCACAATTATAGCTGCCAATCTCTGTTTCCTGCGAAATCCGTTTTATTACTTCCCTCAAAACTGTCCAAAATTCCAGAGCTTCACGTACCAAGGTCAGCTTTTGATTCTCACCTTGGAAATTGACTTGACAGAAAGTGCGAAGGAGCATCTGAATTCATACTCCTTCATTCCCGCAGAGGAACTTTTTGATTCTGCGGTGGCAACTGCTGGCTCTCTCCGTGCATTTCCAGAGCATCATTAGCGTACGTTTAAGATGTATTTTTGCTGGAAAGTCAACTAGGTTTCCACTTTGCATTCCATGGTACACCTGCTCAAGTTAACCACAGAGTTACCCATATGTTGAGTAATGTGAAATCATAATATGGAATGCTAATCAACCATTACATCCAAAGGAAATGCCATCACCCAAGTTATTTAGCTTTTTCTGTGCTTTAAAAAAAAACTTTCACTTTGGGAGCAAGAGGGAACGTTTGAGGGATAGGAATGTGAATTGGATGTCTGACATGATGAAATGGTCAGGTAGTCCTAAAGATTGGATTTGAAAAACAAACTGGAATTGCGTGCAGTGAGAAAAAGTGGGCAGTTATTGGCCTGAAGCTGTAAAGTGGACCACATAATCAAAAGTATGGCTACACAAATCCAATTTTCTGTTTTAAATCACACCAGCTGTGTAGCATCTTTAAAAATCCACTTTACTGTAATTATTCAGGCATTTTCCGTCTTTCAATCTTCCTCTTTTCACAGCTATCCTCTCAGTAAGTTGGAACCGGCTTGAAGCAAAGAGGATTTTGTATGATGGTTAGGACTAGAGAAGTACTGCCTTATCTAAGACCCTGTTCCCTAAAACTGTTTGGATGGAGAAGAAAACCGGCTGGAATTACAAAGCATTAAATCATTGCCTTAATAAAAGGGGGAGGTTTTAGTGATTAATAAGGACGGTTTGTGATATAAGTGATGAATATAGTGTATACATATTAGTCTTACCTCTTAAATGTGGTTTCTGCTTGATTGACCAGAAATGGTTGAATTTCAATGGCTTACAACCAGCCAAAATAAAAAAAAACTGCTAATTAATAAAGAAGAGACTGAAAATGTAAGTTTAGGGTTAATTTGGTACTATTAATTGTAATATCTAAAACAATTAAAAAGAACAGGACAAATCTATATAAAACAAACTACATTTTTCCCGCAATATTGGAATGTATTTAAAATTATCTTAATTTGGAATCAAATATTGATATGTGATACAGTGCGATTAATTAATCAGCATATCTTGAATTTTTTATATATATATTTTTTAAATAAATTACCAGCTGCAGAAAAAGACAGGAAAGATATATATGAGGAGCAGAAAGAAAAAATCTTTGTTTCAAGCTGTTGTATCTGGGTGACTGAAGCTGGCGCGATTCCTCACATCGCCTGACAGATTCAAGTTGACATTTATTGAATTGGTTGTTTGCTCTCTTGGTGGCCCCTTACACTAAAAGACCCCATAATGAGTTAAATACTGTGTCAGGGGACGAGTCAAATGTTCTCTCTTTGCCTGTGTCAGTTTTATTCAATGTCAGTTTCAAAGTACTTTATTGGAATGATTGTTTTACAGACCACAGCGACAAAAAATACATTCCAGTGTTTACTTCTGTTTCAAAATATATTTTTTTTCTAGCTTTTGATGGCTCTGCCAGTTTCACTCTCTCTCACACATACTGGTTTATGTGAACAACATCCATGTGTTTGACTGACTTCTTTCCATACCTGTGAAAAACACCCAAAGTTATATTTGCACAGACTGAATCCCAGCATAAATCAAAGCCTACTGTTGCACCACATGGTAAAACCACAGAAACATGACTCATAGTAGCAATTTTTTTTAACTTCATGCTGTTTGGGTAAAAATCATGGAGACAGTTTTGTGTGTACATTGTAGGTGCCACATGAGCAGCCTGTTGTTAAACTCAAAACATAACATTTCCATCAAATACAAATACTCAAATAATGTTATTCACCGTGGGCAATAACAACACTCAAAAGTAGTGGTTGCAGCATCTGTCTAAAAAAAAATGGGTGTATCTAGTTGAATTTTCCTTAAGTAAATCTTGTTTTAAGAATGTTAATAAATTCACTGGAAACAAAACTAAAATTTTGACTGCGCACCAGTGATTTCAGATAAATAAAACTGTAGCAAATACGGCGAGATATAAAAATAGACGAGGACGTTTGGCCCAAAATATAAGAGGTGTAGTTGTTTGAAGGCGATCCAGTACAGATCCCTTTATCTGCCATCCAAAAGCGCAGTGCTGGACTCACATTCACACATGTGCAATAAGAACTTACTCAAAATAGAAGCATCAGCATGTCTCACATTATTTTTAATGTGTGAGAACACAACAGATGGGTCTCTGCAGACTCATGCAATTAAAAGATGTGTTTAAAGCTATTAAATTGGAGATAAAAAGGATTTTCTGGAGCAAGGTGGGGAAAAAATATGGTATTTGATCAAGAGACTATTAATGAGGCAAACAGCTGTGTTCATTAGACCGTTATATGCTTGCATGTTAGTATGTCATTTCTGCATTTGAGTGTAAAAGAGAAAGACAGAAGGAGAGAAAAAGAGAGAGGTGCCAACTAAACAGAAGGCATACATTAACTGACTGCAAATATATTAGCAATAAACCACTGCTAATACAAACATTGCAAAATTGCTAATATTAACCACAAACCATTGCTCATATAAGCAATAAACCAGCAGTAAATTATCACGCCATATTGGTAATATAACAATCCATTGTCTTGTGAAAAATTCGAATGATTTGTAATTTGAAACAGAGAGATGCACTGTAGCAGTCAAATTAGCAATAGAGAACTAGCAAGGTCATAGAAAAGTGCTAAAAATGCCTATCTAGCAATGCCCTAGAAATCACAAATAACATTCTAGCAACCACCTAGCAACAGACTGAAAAAAAATACCTTAGCATCTGTCTAGCAATCATCCATAACATCACAGCAAACACTAGCAATGTGCTAAATACCCATACTTAGTATTTGTGCTCTGCATTTCACCCATCCAAGCACACACACACCTGGAGCAGCGGGCAGCCATTTTTGCTGAAGCAGTGGGGGGTTCGGTGCCTTGCTCAAAGGTGGAAGCAAGTGCTGGTCATTCACTCCCCCCATCTACAATCCCTGCCGGTACCGAGACGCGAACCTGTGACCTTTGGGTTACAAGTCCGACTCTCTAATCATTAGGCCACATATGCTCCCTAACACTATAGCAACCACATTAAAACTATTAGTAACCATTTAGCAACACTTTACCAACCATATACAGTAGCAAAGTGCTAAAAATGACTACATATATTAGCAACCATGCAGCAAAGTCCTAGCAACCCCACAGTAACAAGCTGAAAAAAGCTACTCAGAATATCTTAGCATCTGTTTAGCAACACCCTAGCAAACACATGCCAATGTGCTAAATACCAGCATCAACCAACAACCCCCTTGCAATGACGGCAGTGATTTTTGCAGGCACTCATATTTTTTTTTAAGCCAGATTCAGCACCCTACAACTGTTATCCTCAGAGCTCCTGCTCACTTCCTGTATAGCACCCTCTCTCTGAACTCATCAGTGCCTCTCTCTGTTCCGGCCTTCAACTCATTTTGTCTGTCAGTATCTCCGTCACCTTTCCCTCTACCTGTCAGTCATGCCTAACTTTCCCTTTTTTCCTCTCTTTCTTCTGATTCATCTCTTCCACTTCTCTGCACTTTGACTTTGATCGTCTCTCTTGCTAGGCCATTCTTTGCACATCAGTTTAATGCTAACCCTCATTTCCTCACTCATTTAATCACCATAATCTCTTTCAAAGTACCCAACAATCTCCAGCCCGTACAGCTTTCTTACTCACAAGGTCGATCCAGCACCTTCAGACCTGAATTGCCCTTTTCAACCCCACCTTTACCTGCCTTATAATGAGAAGCAGAACTGTGTCTCAAATGTGTTTGATGTCTACTGTAGCTGTTCATTTTGAAGCTCGGCACGGATAGTGGAACCTGCAGACAACCTATTTCAAGCCCTTGAACACCGCCCAAGGCAACTAAACTACCAGACCTATCCTTTCAGGCTTTTCCAAAAAAACTCTTTTAGATTTGAAGACCTCTACGTCAAACTACTGCCATCTCATAACCTTAAAGGAATACTCCACTATTTTTGAAAATAGGCTAATTTTCCAACTCCCCTAGAGTTAAACAGTTGAGTTTTACCGTTTTTGAATCCATTCAGCCGATTTCCGGGTCTGGCGGTAGCATTTTTAGCTTAGCTTTGGCAGCAAAGTTCCTTGATTATTACACCAGATTGAGAGTATAGTTCCTAGTCATATCGGCCTAGAAAATGACAACTTTTCATTTTCTGTTGGTTTTTGTACACATGTAACTACAGCCGATTTCCGGGTCTGGCGGTAGCATTTTTAGCTTAATTTTTTCATTTTTGAGCGAGATGCTAATGGTTCAAAAAGATTGTTGCATTTCAGATTGTAACCCTAGTGAGATCTTCAGCAAATATCAAGGCAGAATATTGAAATGTACAATACAGACTTAAAACAATAAGACATACCCACTGATATAAAAAACACTGAAATTGTTCCCTACCAGTGGCATGCACAGATATCACAGAGGTAGAGAAGAAATCGCCTTCCAAGGGTAAGTGCGGCACCAACAATCTTTTAAATTTGGAACAATATATTGGAACAATAATGTCACATTCTGACATTCCCCAATGATACAGCAAATTGAAATGAAATTTCTTTCTTTCAAATTGAAATATTTTACAACCCTCAATCTCAATTGTATCTCAGGCTGCGAAAGTATGCTAAAAACATACCTAGTCCACCATCTAAACCAACCTAGACTAGCATGAAAACCAGTGGTACTCTAAGCTAGTCTTCCAGCAGGAAATTTGACATAGGTTTGTCAGACTTATTTTTGCGGAGAAAATAACTCATACATAGGAATTCCTGCTTGCTATAAGTGACGGAAAACTGCTGAGAGGAAAGCAAATGAAAACATTCTGTTAGCATTAGTCGGGATACAACTCTTGCTAATGTTATTTCTCTTTCCTGGTAGCACCCTGCTAATAAACACAGCATTGGTCACCGTTCAACTTTCTGCCGGGTGCATCTGTTCTGAATTACAAAAGAAGTTGGTGCGGAGGAGTACTTGTGCTCACTGGATGACCTTTCTTACCCAAATACCAATCAGAACATGCTACTTTTTAAACCTTCGGGTGTCTGCATTATACAGGGAATCAAGTATTTTGGTGAGCGCAGTAAACAGACCTTTTAGAAAATTACCGTGTGGTGAAAATGCGAAAAGTTTGACTGATGATTGGTAAACCATAGAAAAATTTAGAATGGACGTTTCCAAAGAGGCTAAGCTACAGGCAAGGGTGAGTCAGGATAACGTAGTCTGTTCTTAGACAGTGATCTCTATGTTTTGCTTATGGGTATCAGTTAAAGTTCTCGCAAATGGTGAGGAATCAATGTTGTGGAAGATTTACTGCCATTAGATCATGGCGGCAATTTCCAAAGAATTATGACACTTAGCATTGCACCGACGCGTAGCTGCGAAAGCCATCTGCCTCCATTTCCTGCCAGTCAGTCTTCCCTGGCATTTTGGGATTGATCTGGGTGTGTGGTCCTTCATTGAAATCAGGGGGAAGTTTGGGTGTGCTTCTGTAGGGAGTTGTTAAAGTCCTGGAAGGAGCCAGGGAATTTTTTTAGCGGTCTGCCGCAACAGAGATAGGAAGGGCTAAATAGCACACTCACACACATGCATAAATGTCTACTGTCTTCAAAATCTGTCTTCAATCCATTGAGAGAAACTCACTTGCACGAAACACCATGCTCAAGGGTAAATGTAAAACATAGCCATGACCAGTAGGTGGCAGTAATGATGTGGTTAATAAGGACAGAGATGGGCTTATTTTGAATTCTCAGCTAACACTGAGTGTATACTAGCTGTGGTTTTTGAAGCAAATGTGAAGCAAAGATATACAGTGTGTATTTTGAAAGCAGTTATATCTCAGGTGACTGACTTAAAACAGCCTGGCAGTCTCCACTCATATGCACATCTTTCTTTCTGTCTGTTCTTCCTTGTCTTTACGTGCTGCATTTGTGTATTCATTTTTCATGCCATTAAACAGATGTTTGCACGGCTTTAAAACTACCATTCATCACACAAATTGTCAGCAGAAACTTTTAATCGTCA